>NC_135444.1:1467808-1497808 GCF_051991255.1 Vanacampus margaritifer
TTTTTGATCATAATATGCATTCCCCCACCCTGACTAAGTCCCCATAGTTGTGAGGAAAATGATCCATGTTTATCTTGTCTATGGCAATTTGTGTCAACACAGCTCAAAACAGCACACTTTAGACCGTCTGTTTCAGCAGATCAGTTTTATACGTCACTAACTCCCACCTTTTTCGGTTTTATACGTCACTAGCTCAGCACAAACTCCACCCTCACAATTTTGAACCCCTCCCCCCTACCTTCATTATAATACTCGCGGGAGCTGGTCGGCACTGAGGCACTTAAAAAAAACTGACTTTGCATAATAAGTAATACATATTTTTAAATGGTTTGACATCTAACTCTGTGCGCCCCCGCCCCCCCCCCCCAAAAAAACCCCATTAAATATATTTAATTTACTGGAGAGCAAGCTAATTCTTTAAATAAGTATATTGATGTCATTACTGTATACTGTCTGCGTAGCCAGCCCTCCTCAGCTTGTTGGGGGCATACACTCAGAGCTATTTTGTCGAATGAATGAACTGTGCAAGAAAATTCCTCCAGACGATTTAGATAGCAGATTATTTGTACATTGATTGGATAAAACCTTTGCTGTTCACATAGCTTAATTTATTGTGTGGTGCTGATTTAATCGAAATGTGGATGCAGTTAATCCTCTCCTTGTTTCATTCTTGCTTGTTGATGTCTGTATCTCATTCTATATGTAATTTCACTGTTCTACTACACGGATTTCTGTGTACAAATGGTGTGAGCTGTGTGAATTTACACAAATTTAAATGAATAAATTCCATACTTTACATGGGAATGTTTGTACACATGCTTTACACACACGTCTGTGTGTGATAAATTAGGCCCCTGGAAAAGACCCAGGAAGTCCTGGAAAATAATTTCAAGAAATAAGAGTGGCTATTGCATGTTGTTGTACATTCTTAAATTAATTAGTGTCACTGTTCCAATTGCCCCTGTTAAAAGCTGCATAATTGTGTAAGATGCTACACAATGATGGCAAAGCCCTACTTTTCTACAAGACAGGGCTATGGCCTGAGCAGAAAAACAGCAAGTAGGTGAGTTTTTCAGCAAATCAAAAACTGCATATCGTAGAGTAAATTTTACTAAAAAAAGAAAAAAAGACTAATCAGTCTCTATGCAAAGTTAACTTCACACTCAGAGAATAAAATGTAAAAACAAAACAAACAAAAAAGTTCCTTCAGGTTGAGAGACTGCCAATTTACCTGCATTATGTCGCTGGTGTCAGGTGGAATCCTTGTACCTCCAAGACTATTTTTGGTCTCTTTTTGCACACTATCACACCAGCAATATGTTAAACAGTGGGCATGACATAGCTATAATGGTAAAAAGGCTAACTCAAATGCTGAAGGTTGTGGAATTGCTTCAGTGATAATAAAAAAATAAATAAAATAGATATATTATTTTACTCTCTTCCAAGTTTATAAGTAAAGTTTATGTATAGGACTATAGTCTTTTTTAAGAGTAAAATTTACTAAATTGCCTGTGTATTTACTGTATATCTGGATTTGATACACAGCCTAAAATACATTATGTGTAACGGAACACAAAATGTTTGGATGAGTTGTAAAGTATTTGATATACATGCGGCGTGACAAAAGTTGGTAAACTATATCATCCATCCATTTTCCGCTTGTCCTCACAAGGGTCACGGAGGTGCTGGAGCCTATCCCAGCTGGCTTCAGGCAGTAGGCAGGGTACGCCCTGAACTGGTTGCCAGCAAATTGCAGGGCACACAGAGACAAACAACCATCCACACTCACAATCACACCTATGGACAATTTGGAGTGTTCAATGAACCCGCCATGCATGTTTTTGGAATGTGGGAAGAAACCGGAAAACCCACGCAAGCACGGGGAGAACATGCAAACTCCACCCAGGAAGGCCGAAGCCTATGGTAAGCCCTTTGAGCATTTATTCCATATCCTTGATATCAGACAGTAGTGTTTCTCAACTAGTGCATGCTAGTTGGACATTCAGCCATACTAGTTCTGCGCATTGTCGTACTAGTTGTACAAAAACACTGACATGTCACTCATTTTCTGCAACTTGTGCCACTTTTATCCAACTAGTGCTGACACAAGTCTAACTAGTGACACATACAAGCATGCATGTAGTGCCAAACTCGCAGCTAGTCAGCTTTTTTATGCACTAGTTGCCCACTGGACCAAACAAGTAATGTTCAAAGTCTTACTAGTTAACTAGTAAGGCACAAAAGTACTAACATGTTTACTAGTTGACCGTGAGTTATTCTTACACGTTAACTATTGACCTCTGATTTCTTGCACTAGCTAACTAGCGTGAGCTGAAATACCTACTTGTTACTAGTGAATGACAAAACACTGACATGTTAACTAGTGAAAGCCCCTTAAAGTGTACATGTTAAACTAGTGACACTCAAACGTTTTTACTAGTTAACTAGTGATGCCCAAAATTTTCACTAGTTACACTGAGAACTTTTTACTGAACTAGTTGCCAACATGCTCATTAGTCAACTAGTTTTACAGTCTTTTGAATTTGCTAGTTAGCTATAATGCCCAAATTGTTCACTGGTAGAACTAGTTACGCTAAATGCTAATCAGGAGGCCGGACAATGTCACAAGTGGGTAACTCTTATTGGCTCTCTGATCAGAGCTCAACCCAGGAAAAAATTAACCCTGTAAAGCCTGAATTTGAGCTTCCACAGTCATTTACTGTCCCTTGTATCTATTCAAAATCAAAACAGAGCAGTCACTTTCCACTTTATTTGCTTTACTAAATAAAAAGGTATCCAGTGCAACAGTTCTGAAATAACTGATCCCTTCTTGAGTATTTGAATTGTCATTTGTTCTTAAATCTGTTCAAACTGCTGGTGGTAGGAAATGTATCATGATTGGCTGATTGGCTGTCCAAAGTCACACAGATCTTGTCTGGTGCATCCAGGGTAATGTAGGTGAAGTAAGAACACGTCTGGACGAGTAAATGTAAATGATTAAACATGTAATCTTACATTGAGCTTAACTTCCTTTTAACAAGTAAGCTTACATTGAGCTTAACTTCCTTTTAACAAGTAAGCTTACATTGAGCTTAACTACATTTGAACAAGTAAGCCTACATTGAGCTTACATATTAACAAGTAAGCTTACATTGAGCTTACATGTTAACAAGTAAGCTTACATTGAGCTTATATGTTAACAAGTAAGCTTACATTGAGCTTACATGTTAACAAGTAAGCTTACATTGAGCTTACATGTTAACAAGTAAGTTTACATTGAGCGTACATGTTAATGAGTAAGTTTACGTTGAGCTTACATGTTAACGAGTAAGCTTGCGTTGAGCTTACATGTTAACAAGTAAACTTACGTTGAGCTTAACTACATGTTAACAAGTAAGCCTATATTGAGCTTACATGTTAACAAGTAAGCTTACATTGAGCGTACATGTTAACAAGTAAGCTTACATTGAGCGTACATGTTAACAAGCTTACATTGATCTTAACTACAGTACATGTTAACAAGTAAGCTTACATTGAGCGTACATGTTAACAAGTAAACTCACATTGAGCGTACATGTTAACAAGTAAGCCTACATTGAGCTTACATGTTAACAAGTAAGCTTACATTGAGCTTACATGTTAACAAGTAAGTTTACATTGAGCGTACATGTTAACGAGTAAGTTTACGTTGAGCTTACATGTTAACGAGTAAGCTTGCGTTGAGCTTACATGTTAACAAGTAAGCTTCCGTTGAGCTTACATGTTAACAAGTAAGCTTGCGTTGAGCTTACATGTTAACAAGTAAGCTTACGTTGAGCTTAACTACATGTTAACAAGTAAGCCTATATTGATCTTACATGTTAACAAGTAAGCTTACATTGAGCGTACATGTTAACAAGTAAGCTTACATTGATCTTAACTACAGTACATGTTAACAAGTAAGCTTACATTGAGCGTACATGTTAACAAGTAAGCTTACATTGAGCGTACATGTTAACAAGTAAACTCACATTGAGCGTACATGTTAACAAGTAAGCTTACATTGAGCGTACATGTTAACAAGTAAGCCTACATTGAGCTTACATGTTAACAAGTAAGCTTACATTGAGCTTACATGTTAACAAGTAAGTTTACATTGAGCGTACATGTTAACGAGTAAGTTTACGTTGAGCTTACATGTTAACGAGTAAGCTTGCGTTGAGCTTACATGTTAACAAGTAAGCTTCCGTTGAGCTTACATGTTAACAAGTAAGCTTGCGTTGAGCTTACATGTTAACAAGTAAGCTTACGTTGAGCTTAACTACATGTTAACAAGTAAGCCTATATTGAGCTTACATGTTAACAAGTAAGCTTACATTGAGCGTACATGTTAACAAGTAAGCTTACATTGATCTTAACTACAGTACATGTTAACAAGTAAGCTTACATTGAGCGTACATGTTAACAAGTAAACTCACATTGAGCGTACATGTTAACAAGTAAGCTTACATTGAGCGTACATGTTAACAAGTAAGCCCAAAAATGACTGCTACATCACTAGTTTGAGTGTCTTCTGACAACACTATAGTGTCCATTTTTTAGCCCACTGGTCACTCTCTGTCTATGCACTGTATATTGCACTGTATCTATACAGTACAAAAGTACTTATCCAGTTATTTAAAAAATAAAACAAACAAACTGAAAACACTCAAAATGCTTATTGAGTTTACTGGTGGGGGCGAGATGAATTAAGCATGTGTTGTTTTTTTGTTTGTTTTTTGTAAATACAGTTTATTTTCCTTAGAGTTATTGCGGTCCAGGCACTTAAGGGTTAAAGCTTCAAGACATCTGATTTGAATATCGACCAATCAAAGTTCTTGTCCCGCCTGCTTCATTTGGATGCAGTTCACTAGTGAAGGTGTTGGCGTTTGAGTCGCATTAGAGACGTCTATGATGTATTGTTGCATTTTGCATGTTGACGTGTATGGGTCGAATGTCCACTGGTATCAACAGTTGCGTTTTTTCTTACCTTAGTCGTTCATTTGTAAGGTTTAAAATCGATTACTAGTTAACTAGGAAGGCATAGAATGTCCACTAGTTACACTAATTGGGATCTTCCCAACCTTACTGACTAGTGAGGTACAAAATGTGATCAAGTGAACTAGTAAATGCAAATATACCTACTTGTTGCACTAGTTGGGCTCGTTTTGACCTCACTTGTTAACTAGTGAATCACTTGGTTTCTCTCTTGCAAGCTAGTTACATCCAGACTGAGTCACTAGTTAACTAGTGACACTGATGTTTATTTAACTAGTTAACATGTTTTTCACTAGTTAAAAAGTGGCATCATAATGAGCCCAACATGTGTAACTAGTGGATATCTCTGCATTTACTAGTTAACTAGTGAACATTTTGAGCCTCACTAGTTAGCTTGTAAGGTCCAAATAGATGGAAGTAGTTGTGTAGTCTGGGTTTCTGCATTCACTAGTTAGCAGGTAACCATAATAGAGCTCCAATTCCTCAGGACAACTTGTAAACTAGTGTAAAACATGCAATTAAAGGGTGTGGGGTAGTGACAAAATCTGAATCTTGATTGTTGTATTTTAACTGCAGAGCCAATATGAATTCTGGATGTCGGCCCCAGCTCCTCATTAATTTTTTGGGGTGTAACTAGTTGACTTGTAAGCATGTTGGCATCCACTAGTTCTACTAGTGAACGTTTTGGACCTCACTAGTTGAACTAGTTCAGTCAAAATGTCTCACTAGTGTAACTAGTGGATATTTGGGGCATCACTAGTTAACTAGTAAAACATTTGTGTGTCACTAGTTCAATGTGTAGACTTTAAGAGCCATTCACTAGTTAACTTGTCAGTGTTTTGTCTTTCACTAGTTAACTAGTGGGTGTTTCAGCTCGCACAACGTAACTACTGCAAGGAAATCATAGAACACATGTCACTAGTGAGAAGAATTCACGTTTGACTAATTAACACGTTGCTGAAAATTAGTGACTAGTCAGAGTTTTTGTGCAAATAGTATGACAAAGTGCATAACCAGTGTGGCTAATTGTCCAACTAGTGCTGACAAAGACTGAACTAGTGTCTGACTGTCTGATATCAAGGATATGGTATAAATGCTAACCAGTCACCCACCGTGCCGACGTAAACTATATATATATATATATATATATATATATATATATCACATCACTCAGATGGAGGGTACACGTTGGAAGTCTCTGCTCCAAACTCCAACAGCGTCTTTACTTATACGCAGACTTAGGGTCTATGGAGTGGAGCAGAGGATCATGCTGTTGTTCTACTGGGCTGCATTGGAAAGTATCATCAGGTACGGCATTGCGGCCTGGTACGGCAACCTGACTGTGCAGTCAAGGTCACAGATTGCCGGTCTGGTGCGGACTGCCATGAAGATCATGGGGGTCAGGAATCATCCTTCCCTACAGATGCTTTATGAGCGGTCCGTCACCGGACTGGCACAGAAAATTGTTCATGACCCGACTCACATTCTGCATCATGAGTTCCAGCTACTGCCTTCCGGCAGGAGATTCAGGGCCCCCAGAACCAGGCTGAACCGCTACAAGAACTCATTCCTGCCGACATCCATCAAACTGCTTAACAACCGACATTAACTCAGTGCAATAAGATATATATACTGTATATGGTGCAATGTTGTGTACATACCCATGTGTGTGTATATATATATATATATATATATATATATAGAAGTGTGTATATGTGTGTGTGTACATGGGTGTGTGCAATGTACTTCTCTACATGTGTATACTCCTGTGAAGACTTCTGGGAAGTCTTCTACTTATTGCTGCACTTCTTATTTATTTAATTTTAATTTCATCTCTTTCTATTCTGTTGTTTTCTCTTACTGTAAACTGCAGCTGGACGGAGTCCAGGAAAAAGTTCCCCACGGGGAAAATAAAAGTATATCGTATCGTATCGTATCGTATATATTTTTTGTATTCGTTTCAAACAAGCCAGTGTAAATCCAACAACGCCACCTTGGCTGTTTCACCAAGGAAATAACGACCAACAATAAAAAGCACTCAGATTCATAATACAGAGAGAGAAGAAGGCGTAGTTCCAATAAATATACAAAAGTTTTGTAATGATTTAACTCACCACGAGGGGCAGTGTAACAGGGCGGGGCTGGAGCTCACGAGTGTATGGTTAGTGGGGCACTGATGAAGGGAAAACGCAGACCACGCAACACAGCAAATGAGGACCCCTGCACCAGGACCACAACCGTGAGCTTCCAGTACTGCACAGAATATACATTCAATTAAATATGGATAAACAGTAACACCAATAACATTGAAACCTGATTGAACCAAAACTTAAACTAAAATTTTTTTACTCCACTAAACTGTCAACAGCACAAGGAGGGAGGCAACAGCTGTCGTTACCCAGCCTAGGCAGGTGACATGACTGGCCAGCTGACACCAATCACACTGATTAGGGCGCAAATCTGTACAAAACAAACTAAAGCTAAACAAAGAGTAAAGCAAAGCAGCAGTGTCTCAAACAGCCGGTTCCACTGTGGTCCGTCTCAATTGGTTGTAGAGGCCTATTGGAGATCATGCTGGAGAGGACAGTGAAGGAGGAGCACACAACCGGACTGATGGAGGCACCATAGAGCAGAGGTAGGGAACCCTGGTCCTCGAGAGCCACTGTCCTGCTTGTCTTCCATGTCCCTCTCCACTAACACAGCTGATTTGATAAACAGGATCATTATCAGGCTTCTACAGCGCTTGCTGATGAGTTGTCAGCTGTGTTGGAGGAGGGAGATGTGGAAAACAAACGGGACAGCAGCTCTTGAGGACCAGGGTTCCATAGCCTACCCCCTCCATAGAGGAAATCGCAACGCGAGGAACCCTGGAAGTGGGCAGCCCTCAGACTAGAGAGCAAGTGGATGACAAGAGCCAGAGGGACACTAGTGCTGATTGGCTCATGAATTAAGGCACTACAGCATGCTTCCTACGAAGGGGTTCTTCATTCCATCCCGCTACATTGATTTTAAAAAGATTGTATATTTATTAACATTTATATTATTAGCTTGCAAAAACTCAATTGACCCTGTGGGACTTGACATCATCATGATTATTTTGTGCGGCTTGTCCTGGCTTTTCTTATACTTTTCCAAACCCACATGGGTTAAAACAAAATTGAAGTATCAGATTCTGATGTGAGAGGAAATAAAAGTATAAATGATTTATTGTGTCATATTCATATTAAAGTTAAATGTTGTCACTCTATAACTATAACTATATATATATGTATATGTATTATTGTGTTTTTTTTTTTTTACGTATAAGCCTTATGCATCTCAATGAACCTGGAAAGCAATTTTTGTAGCTGCAGTAACCTACATTTAAATTGTTATACTGTGAGCTTATGATTATTTTCTCCATCGTGTGATTATTTTTAAATTTGTCAACACAAAATGAAATTGTCTGTGGAATTTGGGGTCCACAGCACCTTGGGGCTCTTTTTCAAGTCTCTTTTACACGTTTGTGTTAGCGCTTTGCAAGTTTACAGCAGTCAGGTCACATCTGGCTGTCCGACGGAGAAGCTCTTAATTAGTTGGTAACGATGTGGACAACAATCTGCCACCCTTCTCATACCAAAAAAACCGGAATGTGAATCGCTATCCCTCAAAAAAAATTACTATAGCCTAATATTTTGAACTTTACCTTGCTGTTTCGTGTAATGGACATTTGTTTCATTAAAAATCTAGCCGGAGACGTCGAAGAAATTTACCAAATTTACCTTTTGAAAAAAAAAAAAAGCCGACAAAATATCCGGCGTCCATAAAGGACAAAAAAGATAATTGTAGTTTTTAATCATCACACTCGCCATGTTTTGTTTGACTTTGATGGAAGTTAATGTAGGCTACTATTTGGTGATAAGCTGAGCACAGCTGCAGTAGAGGTGTTTGGTCCATAATGATCTGCTATAAAATGAGAGTGCATGGTCGCAGATTTATTGTTGTGATTGGTTAGGTTGGGTGTAATGGATGAGAATTAGTGCTGCTAAATTAATTTCACGCGGCCGTTTGCATGCTCTATAAATACCCTTCTTATTGTAATCAGAAACACATTTGGTTTTAATGTTGAAACACCTTAGAATTGCATCTGATCAACCAACATCTTAAACCTGTTCTACAAATTTAAACTGCATGATCTAATAATTAAATTTCCCGTCAACGCTTCAGCATGTATTTTTTTTCCAATCGGTTACCATTTGATAGCTAACGATCCGAAATTGTGTGTATATTTCACAACTTTTCTCTTTTTCTGAAGGACTTTCCGGTTTCATTGCGAACATTACATATAACTGAATATTTTTCAATGAACAATCATAATATTCCAAGTTTAATTGACACAGAAATATACTCATCCCCCGATCCAACCAATATAATCCGTAGGTGTACTTTTTGGGGGGAACTGATAATTTAGGAATTCATAAAAAAAATAAGACATATTTGCAATTACGGGAAATATGCAGGTTACACATTAATGTACCATATGCAGATACATTTGAAGGGCACAAAATTTGCTCTGAATACGAAAAAAATGTTAGATATAGTATATTGGCTGTAGGATGTTTTTGCATTTATTGTCATAATGCAATTACGTGAAAAACAAGAGATTTTAATCTGTTACAGTCGATTAAATGAAACCAACAACGGCCTTTCCTTCCTCAAGAGGACGAGGATTCCTGGTGTAGTCACTGCAATCAAGCAGAGATCGGGGGGTTTGAGGGGGGCGTGTCAGAAACATGTGGTTCCCTGCACAGGATGTAAAGAGTCAACAAAAAGGCCATTTACTCCCAATTAGGGAAATAAAACGAGACAGGGGCCAGAGTAATAGCCTATACCAATCAGCACCAGGGGTCACTGGACAGCGGCGCCAGCAGAGAGAGCGTTTTTTTTCGCTGTTGCTCCGGGACCATCAGCAGCACCACACTTATCATCTTCACTTTGGGCCCAAAATTAATTACATAGGCTGATTTTCAATCAGCTGCTGTAGAAAACAAAAAGCAATGTTACTCCCTCTCAGGCAAGACAAACTCAAGTAGCTTTCTTTGACGGATTTAATAAAGACCTCTTTCCATCGCACCGTGAAAACTGTACAAAAATAACAAAACAATTTGCATAAGTATGAAGAACAAAAAATACATGGCTACACGATAGCTGATAAATTCAGTGGGAAAAAAAATCCTTGTTTGCTGCTGCCACAAAAGATGGAATTAGAGTTGAGTTCTTGAAGTTCTTTTTGTGTCCTTGATCATCAATTTAACAATATTGTAAACACCAGAATGACTAATAATTAAATCAAACACCCAGCAAGAGGGTCACCGTACTTCCAAAACATAATTTTTGGAAAGACATGAGTGTCTTTAAGATAACTGTACTTTTTACATATTCGGTATTTTGTTTTTATTTTTCATTTAAAGTTTTCTTATAGTTTTACTAATAGGCTACTGCACTAAAAATATTCACCAACACAATCTACCCTCCTGTTGACTTGGGTTTAGGAGGTCAGCATCACATCACAATAAATAGCACACAGTAAATTTTGTAGAGTACATTTTATTCTAAAAATAGTCTATTTGGTCCCACTTTTAACAGAGTAAAATTTACCCTCTGAAGAGTGTAATATATTTTGTGTACGAGAGAATGTTTTTGGTCTCCTTTTGGCTATACAGTAGGAGTAGCATAGCTCAGGTGGTAGAGTGGCCGTCTCCCAAGCTGAAGATTGTGAGTTCGTTCCTCAACTCTTGTGTAACTTAAAAAATTTTTTTTTTTAAATAAAATGTACTGAAAAATAATTTCCTTCTAAAATGTACTTTAAACTTTACGTTTTTATCAAGGGATAGGCCAGAGATGGGCAATGTGCGGCTCTGGAGCCTCATGTGGCTCTTTAGTCCCTCTTCTGTGGCTCCCTGTGGATCTCTAAAAACAAAATGAGTGGAAATTAATATTTTTTTGTAACATGTTTTTACATTAAATATTATTTAAATTAATGATTTAGAAAAAATGAATAATTAAATCAAAAATGTTTAAGTTTTCAGAAAAGGAGAGATGAAAAGTAGATTTAAGAATTATTTAAAATGTCCAAAAAGTGACCATGAATGTCCAACAAGGAAGAGAAAAAGCTGAAAATTACCATAAAATGTCCATAAATTTGACAAAAATGTCAGAGAATTGAATACAAAAAAACAGAAAAAAAACATCCAAAAACAAAAGAAGAAATTCTGAAAACACCCATAAAACATATATATACAAAATTGCCCAAAAAAGTCAGATTTTTTTTAAGGCAGAAAAGAAAACATTTTAAAAGTAGCTATAAAATGTCCCCAAAAATTTATAGCAAAAAGGGCAGGATTTTTTTTTTCAAAAACAGCCATGAATTGTCAAAAAAAAAGAGGCAGAAAATTACTATATGTCCATAAAAGTGCCAAAAATGTCAGAAATTTGACAGAAAAGCAGAAACGTCTAAAAATGTATGAAAAACAAGTTTTTGGCAAATTACAAAAAATAAAATAAAATAAATACAAAAACAGAAGACAAAAGGCTGAAGAAAATAAATCTCTACATGTTGGATGCTGCATTTTTTTCTGTTCTGGTAAAGCTCTAATTAGCTCTTGGACCCTCAGTGCATTAGACTAACATACTGTTTCCTTCATCACAATGTTCAAATGTTTTTGCGGCTCCAGTCAGATTTTTGTTTTTTTATTTGACCTAAAATTGCTCTTTTGATCATAAAGGTTGCTGACCCCTGGGATAGGCCAATCCTCTCGTATACAGTACACAGGAAAAATACTTAGTAAATACAGAGTAAAATTTGCTCTGAATATTTTAATCTCTTCCAAGTGTCAATTTTACTCTGTTTAGAGTGGGACCAAATAGACTCTTTTTAGAGTAAAATGTACTCTACAAAATTTACTGTGTACTAAAAGCCTCTGTGTTTCTGGGTTTGTACTTGCTCCGGCTTCAGTTCTTAATTTTTGGCACGCAGATATAAAGTCAACTTTCGGTGAAGAGAAGATTAATTTCAAATTCAAAGTAAGTAGTGGTTATGTACAATTTGGTGGAGAAGCATTTTTTGCACTGCAGCTTAGTGTTGATTTGTTTGTGACCTATACTTGCACAAGCACACTGAACAAATTAATTTGATCTATTTTATTTATTTATTACGTCTTCAGCATTTAAATGGAAAGAATAGTGGAATCTATAAAACTAATAAAACAAATTACACCCATTTTCAATCACTTATATTTTTAGGATGGATATTTATGTATATATTTTTTTAAATTCCAATAGTTTGTCTCGTTAGAAACATTGTTGTGTAAATTCCCCTTCAAATGTAACTTTTGCTACATCACTGCTTCTCAACTAAAGATTTGGATCTGACCGTGGTTCACCACAGACTATAGCAGTCAAGAAAACACGCTAGTTTCTTCACATCCAACAAAACAAAGAACAGGGGCCCCGGAGGAGAATTATTTTGGGTTTGAGACATGGGGAGGCCTTTTTTTCTTCATAGATGTTGGCAGCGGAATGTACGTGTAGGCAGGAAAATGGAATCTGGGAGAAAAACTAATGATGAAAAAGTCTACTGTGCCCCGTGCCTTCATTAAATACATGGAAAGACCGAGAGACGCACATCTGGATTCAATCTGTTTCCCTTTGATGGCATCAAGGGTTCTTTTCCCAGATCAGGGGCAGGAACCTAGGGGATCTCTATATGGCAGCTCAGAGCCCTGAGTCAAGTCCTGCCATCTGAGCACATGAACTCCCCTCCTCTACACCGTCACCTACACCACCCAGCTCCCTTCAAGTCCTATCCAGCAAACTTAGTTTCAAACCAACACTGAGTGTGTCTAGCGTGTCGCTCTGGTTTTCACATGCACAGAAAGCTCACACAGGAACATCCATCTCCATGTTGGTGGGCTATCTTCACATTATCAAAAATATATAGTGACCAGATTTCAACCTAGTTTCCTTTTTCAGAAAACAGTTGAAGTGCTGGATTACGAAACCATGGAACAGCCAATGTGGAGTAAATATTTTTGACTAGCAAATACGTTTAAACGTATTCGCAAGTACGTTCAGACTTATTTGCAAGTATGTTTGAACGTACTTGCAATACATATTTGCAAATACATTCAAACATATTTGCAAGTATCGGTACTCGTAAGCTAAATTTTAAAAATGTTGCATTTTTCCCCCCACAATGCCACGGGATATTGACTTGCACATGCACAGGTAATTTTTTTGTTTGTTTATTTAGCATTTGGCCTGCATTATAACAATACTAGGCATTACATGATCAGGATTTATTGGGCTGATCACCAATCAATGATCAAGTTTGAGAAAAACTATAATCTACCACCGAGTCAATCAGAAGATGAAACAATAATATCCATTAAAAAAAAAAAAAACACTTTTATATTTACGCTACAGTTGTTAGGGTTGTTGATAATTGTTAGGGACTGGACTGGCCCACTTGCAATACGTATTTGCAAATATATTCAAACATATTTGCAAGTATTGGTACTCGTAAGTTAAATGCTAAAAATTTTGCATTTTTTCCCCCACAATGCCACGGAGTATTGACTTGCACATGCACAGGTAATTTTTTTGTTTGTTTGTTTAGCATTTGGCCTGCATTATAACAATACTAGGCATTACATGGTCAGGATTTTTTGGGCTGATCACCGATCAATGATCAAGTTTGAGAACAACTATAATCCTTCACCGAATCAATCAGAAGATGAAACAATAATATCCATTAAAAGATGTACTTTTATATTTACGCTACAGTTGTTAGGGTTGTTGATAATTGTTAGGGACTGGACTGGCCCGGCCCACGAAGAGCAAAAACCCACGTATAAGTGACGTCAACTGAATTGATAGGATGGAAAAAAAACATTTTCAAAAAATGAGGGGTGTCAAAATTAGTGTGTTAATTTTGAGTTAATTTAAAGTTCCTTTAACGCCACTATTTTTTTGTAACAAGCGATTAATGACCGCCCCTTACTTGGAAAGCCTGTACTGGGGGAATTCCAGTTGCAACGCAGCAGACATGTCCATGTCAAAATTTTGCAGTAATACATTTAATAATAATGCATATATTTGTGGAGACTGGAGTCAAGTTGTATTTTCCGATTTTAAAAATGTGCAGAATTTCACAAGTTACTTCATGTTAAAGATAGCTCTTAATATGAAAAGAAAAATGCACTGAGCTGTCACCAATGTCTTACAAATTCAATTATGTCATCTAGTGGCAGAAATATGACCTCAACACAAATCAATATCACACTCGTTTTTTTACAGTACAGTACATCTTAATTTTAACTAAATTTTATAAATTATTATGAAATTACTGCATCAATGACTAAAGTATGCAGCCATATTTCTATTAGTTTTACTTTTTTCCCACTTTTATGTTCAAAAAGAGTATGAAAACTTAGAAAAAAATATTTTATTGTACATTTTATTTTACATTTAGAAGATATAAAATGTGCGATTAACCGTGAGTTAACTATTGAAGTCATGCGACTAATTAGGATTTTAAAAAATTAATTGCCTGACATCCCTCCAAGAAATACATACTTGCAAATATGTTTGCATATGTTTAAACGTATAAAACTATAAAAACACGGAAACCTACAAAAAGAAAGACTAGAGTCTCTTCTTTCATCAGTAAAAAAAACATATTTGTATCTGTTTCCGTTTTGCAGCAATTAGCATTACAATATTCATAAACCCGTTGAAAACAGTGGGAAAAAGAGCTTGTTGCAACATGGCCCTGGTTGATCTCTTATTGCTGCCACCTGCTGGCCGTTAATTGTAAGCGTCCACTTCAGGTCATAAGCTGCATCAAAGCCTTCTGTATGCTAGCATAAAAAAAATAAAAAATAAAATAAACCCTGTATAAATACGTTTTGGGGAGTGAAGGACAAAGTATTAAAATACGTATTTATATATTTTTGGGTTTGAATGAGTTTTAAGAGCCAGCAGCAAGGTCTGACATATTTTACATTCTAGACTATGTGTAATAAATAGGTACCGTGATGTGCAACACAATTAACAAACTTGAAGTGTATGGCGGTTTTATTTTTATTTTTTTTAAAGGGCCTATGCAAGCAGACATTTGTCAAGAGCAGAGGCATACCCCACAATGGTTGCCAGTTAATTGCAGGGCACAAGACAAACATCCATTACTAACTAACTAACTAACTAACTAACTACCTAACTAACTAACTAACTAATTGCCTTGCCCTTTCCTTCCGCATAATTAAGCATCAGATGCAAACAGAGACAATTTGATAGTATAAAGAAGGGAATTGACCTATTCTTTGTTTCTGTGCCATGTTCTGAACATTATCATGTTGCCTTCACTTTCATAAAGCTGAACGCTTTGCCAGGCCTACAAGCAATAAGACCAAGAGTGTTGATGGCACTGATGGTTAGGTTTGTTCCAATGGGGGAGGGGCCTGTTAAAAGTCCGACACATGCAGTGCCACGTAATTATGGAGCACTAGTGAGTGCCGGGGTGAGCCAGAGAGAGAGAGAGGGGGGAGACAGAGAGAGAGGGAGACGGGGAGAGGGAGATGGAGAGACAGAGGGAGGCAAGAGAGAGAATGAGTTAGAGTGAGAAAGGGGGGAGAGAGAAATAGACAGAGAGAGGGAGACGGGGAGAGGCAGATGGAGAGAGAGAGAGAGAGAGAGAGAGACAGACAGACAGACAGACAGACAGAGAGGGGAGACATAAATAGAGAAAGGGAGAGAGAGAGAAAGGTGGGTAGTGGGGTGGGGGTATCCTTCCTTTCTTGCATTACTGAAGTTGAGCAAACTTTGAAAGGACACGCTGCGCTTTGAGCATCTGGTCGTCATCAGGGAGGCAGCGGCCCATCCCATGCTCACATGCGATCCAGCCAAAGCGAATAGAATTCAAGATCATCTCTCTCTTGAGCTAGCATTTTCAAGGTGTCTCTCAGGCTGCCAGGTAGACTAAAATTGTTCTATAGTCTCAAACGTTGATCTCCGCTGTATAGGATACATGAGAGGTTTGATAACGGATAACAAACAAGCAGAAAGCTTTTGCTGACGTTTGTTTGAGCCCTCTGTGGCTCATTTGGATATGAACAAATTAACTCTCCTCTCCTCTACAAACAGAACAGCAGACTTCGTCTTCGACAATTAAGAGGATCTATTTGTTTTGTTCGAAGCTTCCGGGTCAACAAATTCTACGTTTCCCTGTTGCGTCATGACTTCTAGTTATGCACATGTAATGGAAAGGCAAGCCACGATATCAAACCGCGTGGAGAGTCCCATCACGTCGAACCTGGACAACTTGCAAGCCAAAAAGAACTTCTCGGTTAGCCACTTGTTGGATCTGGAAGAAGCTGGGGAAATGGTTGGCAACCAGGCAGACGAGAGCGTCGGGGAAGCTGGGAGAAATATGCTGGAGTCCCCGGGACTGACCAGTGGAAGTGACACAAACCAACAGGACAGTAAGTCAGCTTATTGAAATTGTCGTGAGAAAGTCCCCACACCCAGCGTAATGTATCGTTATTAGTCATTTCTATAAGTGTTCGTGAGTTTTGGCAAGTTGTCACGACGGCCTCGCCCTACCTCGACCATTAATTATCCATTCAAGTTTTGATGCCGATGGAGTATGATGGGCTTAGTGAACTATGTAAAGTAAACATGAGACAAAATGAGGCCAACACTTTCTTGTTTAAATAAATGGGGAAAATGAAACATTAGCACTTTGAAATAATTAAGCACTCAATAGATGTAAATCTGTGAGTGATGATGACGACGATAGGCCTATTTGTTAAAATTGACATTTTTATTCATAAAGGCAGAGGACGATCGAGTAGGCTAAGGCAAACACGCACACACACACACACACGCACGCACACACACACGCACGCACGCACACACACACAGACACACACACACACACAGACACACACACACACACACACACACGCACACACACGCACGCACATGCCTTAAGGAGGGGAAATGAATGCTCCCTCGATCATCTCCTCTGAGAACCTTTTGAGCAAGTTGACACGAACGTTATAGGGTTTAACGAGTGTTATTGTTATGTTTAAAAGCTCAAAATCAGAGGTGCGACTGAGAGAAAAATGCGAGTGGAAGTGCCCAGGTCACATCGTTAATTTACGGTTATTTTCGGCCTGTCAAACACTCTAAGAATATTGACGCTAATGGTTTGTCATGATTAACGCACGTGTCTTTGCTCGAACAATTAAGGAATGAAATAACACTCGATCGCATTGGCACTTCAATAAACAGGTGGAATTAATCATTTGCCAAATAAACGTAAGACATGAAGCAAATATGCGTTCTCTTATTCAAGATTTGTTATGAGTACATTGAGGAAAGAGTCTTCCGCGGTTTATTTAATGCTAAACATTTCCCTAGAAATTACATGACTATCCCCATTTTAAGTAAAATATTTTTGGAATCGCTTTAGTTAATTTATTATTCAGTCGTATATTGTAGACTACTGTGCAGCAAATATGTAATTAACAGAAAACTACTCTTTATTGATTTTAAATTGCGGTTTTTAAAATTATTATTATTATTATTATTATTATTATTATTAATTGCCAGTATTATACCTCACTATTTCGATCAAGAGAAGCTATACAAGAAAATAGCAAGCATTTTTTTATACATGAAAATAAAAAAAATTAATGGAAAATTTGAGGCAATTTTTTTCTAAACTTAGAAAATACCTTGTTTTGATGCGTGCTGATATTTTTAATTATTAGACACGTTTTGCATCTTGTCAGAAGCACATCTTAGTCAATAGCTAATTTAATTCGCAGATCTGTTATTATTATTATTATTATTATTATTATTATTATTATCTATTTATTGAATTGCCTTTGTTCCTAGTCTACAATGCCATCACATTGATTTAATATTTTTTCATAGATAATCAATAAAGCTGCAAACAATGTCTCAAACACGCATACATTCAGGTTAGCAGGAATACAATATAGGTCTATAGCCTATTTTTAAAGGAAGCATCGCAGCAGACAATACAAAGTGATGCCCGTTTTTAACAATATTATTTAAAGAAAAATGTGGGCGACAAAAATGAACAAAAAACAACAACATGATTTGTATTTTCCGCTGCTCTGATCAAGAGCAGATTGTCAGGTCATCCTGACAATGCCGAGAAAATCATTTCGGTAATTGACCTGTTCTCATTTACTGTGTGAAGGGCGGCTGTTTGTTTTTAATGAAGGGTTGGAGGTCAACACGTTTTTAAACTTTTCAACTTGTAATTGAATCTAAAATGACCCACAGACATGTCAATTACTGCCAATCACTCTGAAAATTTCACATGATTTCTGTTCACAACGTTATGAATCCCAGACTTGGACTTTTTCTGATTTATACGCCAAGCAAAAAGTGGACGAACGCTCAGAAGTTTACATTTCCTATCAGAATTCGTAAGATGTGTGGAGCATTATTTTGTGTTTTATGGGATTCAAATTAAACTATGTATGTAAAGAAAATAATGTGATTTCCCCAGTTCAGTCATCAGTCATATATTCAACTTGTAATCGTATTAAAGCGCAATTGTATGTGCCATAAAAAGTGGCATGGAATTATTACGCATGCATTCATTAAATAATGGACGTTTCTGTTGTTTCCATAAAATTAAGTACAAAATAAAATTGCACACTGCGAAGACAGACTACGTGGGTACACCAGCACTTTTCAAAATGCCATTTTCACCAGCAGATAATTTGTGTGTTAAGTTTGAAGTCTGTAGAGTGGGACTGCGTGCTTAAGTTTAAAGTCTGTAGAGTGGGACTCCGTGCGGAAGTAATCTCTGGTTAGATAAAATGGTGACAAGCAAACAAACGTGCTCAGTGTTGACACGCTTCACCATCGGCTCCTTAACAGTCTGAGAGCAGCAAGGTTTGTGCCATGGGGGGATGGAAGAATGCTCCAATCAGCTTGCAAACCAGACATTTGTTTATTTGTTTTGTTTCGTTTTGTTTCATTTTAAACGTGCTGGCACATTTGTCTTCATCTGAGAGACATGTAACAATATTGCATCAGATGGTAAAATCAACATCCATGACAACAGCTATCCCAGAAAATATAATTTACCGATTCAAATACAAATATGAAATACTGATGATTAACAGAACAAGTACTGGTAATCTTTAATAAAAAGAACAATTAGTCTAAAAAATCACAGCTTTAGGATTGGCAGCATTAATACTGTTAGAGGTGATTAGAATGTATATTCTTAAAATCTTAAAGTCGTTTTAGATATGCAAATCTTAAAGTTAAAAAAAGTAAAAAGTCAGTACTTTACATTTTACATGTTTATCCCTTTACTGTTTATTTCTTGCGATTGTTATCACTACAGTCAAATCTAATAACATTTGAATGCGCATCATCCAGTTTTAAAAATTCTCAAATGATCTATTATTATTATTATTTTTAACCTTACCAATGTCAATGAATTACCATAAACAACACAAATTTAGTATTTTAATTGGGGAAATTAAAACAGAAAACAAACATGTATATGTGTCACAGTCACACAGTCAAAAATTAGCGTTTTATTTTATTGGTATGGAGTCTGAAAACTATATGCCACACGTTTAGGTCAGAGAAAGAGACAGATATTTCAACTGTCCAGTATGGACTGGCTTGTGTTTTTTTGTCATGATAATAAACCAGTATATGGAGATGTAATTATTGGTCTTCATAAGTACTCCATGTCTAAGGTGACAGATTTGCCTTTATTTGTAGTCATATAAAAAAAGAACCTATCATTTGAGGTAGAATTCCACTGCTCCATATCCAGTAATCCAGTGTTTCCCATAGAGATAGACTGATATGAGGTTTTTTCAGGGTCGATACCGATACCAGTAGTCAAGGAGGCCGATAACCGATATTTGAAGTAAAAAAAATATTGGCGTCAAAAATGTTTTTAAAAAAAATGTGAATCTTGACTTTGTTTTTCATATCTTAAAGCATTAATGCTTATTGAACAATTTTGAAAAGATGTAAAAGTTGTTTTTAAATAAATTTTTAAAAATATACTTTACCTACATTTTAGCTCCCAAGGTTATCAGTACGCCTAATAAGTTAAATGGACAATAAAGAGGTAAATACCATAAATATGTTTTATCCTAAATTAAAAAAAAAGAGAATACATTTTAAACTTTCACATTTTTTTGTCTTAATGTCAAAGAAAAACAAAATGTTCAGAAGCTTCATTGTCCGCAGCATCTCTTATAAAGTTACCTGAAAATTTAAACAAATAGTTTACTGAGATTAAAATGATTTTAGATTTACGTTTTCTCTGCAGTAGGCAGATATCAATATTTGTCAGCCTTTATTGAGCCAAGGTACTGATTTTTAGTAGAAAAGTCTCACCAACAATCGCACAAAGAATAAGAATACTGAAATAATGATGATCTCGTCGCTCCATTTATTTACAACTTGACTTACTCTGTTGGAAATCTTGGCCTGTTTCATCCAACACAGAGCTGATACACTTGTTGGGAGTGAGAAAATTATGTTGTAGTAATTACAAGAGGTAGATGTGTAGTTTAGTTTAAAAAAAAATCCTACAAATAGAACATTGTCATTGTTTTTCCTATCTTAAATGTTGCTGTATATATAGATTAAGAAGGATATATTGTCAGGAAAATTAAGTGAAATTGGATATTTTCCTTGTCACCCCTGATGATCTCTCACAACCGTGTGCCACGGCACCCTGGTTGAGAATCACTGCAGTAATCAATACTAGCCCTGCGAGCAAGTCTTGCCTTATATTGTCAGTCCACCGTTAAGTCCAAGGTTTACATTTCATACATCATATAGTCATTAAACTAACTACGATCGCCCCCACCCATAACCACATTTAATGAAGCACCACCATATTCTTTTTCCATGCGGGTATAAATAAATAGCAAATGTAACTTAGATGTTCAAAACCAAACGGTGACTTTAGCTACACACAGTATATCGCATTGAAATCTCTTTTTTATTGACAGCGCTGTATAATGTCTGCATGATGGACTCGGCCCAAAATCTCTTCAAATCAGTTTTGAGATCATCTTTTTCTTAGTTTTTGTGTTTATGTGAAATTCGAACTGCAGCACACACGATTTCCTTCATTTTTTTAGACGAGCAGATGAACACGGAGGAAAAGAAGAAGAGGAAGCAGCGCAGGAACAGAACGACATTTAACAGCAGCCAGCTCCAGGCTCTTGAGAGAGTGTTTGAAAGAACGCACTACCCTGACGCTTTCGTTCGAGAAGACCTGGCCCGTCGGGTCAACCTTACTGAGGCCAGAGTGCAGGTAAGAAGAAGGACATTACTCCTCATTTTCTATAGAAATCTTAAATGACTTTGTAATATACTTTCATTAAAAAAAATAAACGAATCCGATTATTTGAGTCTAAAAATATTTCACAGTGACTGCATTGAATTATATGAATATGTGTGTGCGCGTGTGTGCGCGGAGGTGTGTGTGGAAAAAAAAAAGAGCACCAAACAACAACTTCTGGTGCTCATTAATGACCGCCCTTTACTTGGAAAGCCTGTAATGGGGGAATTCCAGTCGTAGCAGACACGTCCAGGTCGTTCAGTAATAAATGTAATAATAACGCATATATTTGTGGAGACTGGGTTCAAGTTGTAGTTTATAATTTTAAAAATGTGCAGAATTTCACAAGTTATTTCATGTTAAAGATATATTATGAAAATACAAATGCACTGAGCTGTCACCAATGTCTTACAAATGCAATTATGTCATCTAGTGGCATAAAAATGACCTCCACACAAATCAATATCACACTTGTTTTTTACAGTACAGTACATCTTTTTAATTTGAACTAAAATTTTATGAATTATTATGAAATTACTGCATCAATGATAAAAAGATGCAGCCATATTTCTATTAGTTTAACATTTTTCCCACTTTTGTCAAGAGTATGAAAACTTTGAAAAATACTTAATTGTACATTTTATTGTACATTTAGAACATATATAAAATGTATGATTAATTGTGAGTTAACTATTGAAGTAATGTGATTAATTCTGATTAAAAAATGTAATCGCCCGACACATATATATATATATGGGATGTAATCCAATACAAGGACAGTTCGATTTAAAATGGAACGGTTCGATTCAATAGGATTTGATTATTATTATTATTTATTATTATTATGATGATTATGCTTATTCGAGAACTAATCAATTGTCAAAGTAATTTATAATTATTTGGGTACTCCATTAATTGTTTGAATGTCTTGTTTAATTTAAAATGATCTAAATCTCATAATTTGCACATTTGCAAACAGCTGCTTTTTATTTCGGAAAACAGTGATCAACATTTTTGCATATGTAATGTTCCGATAAGTTACAGATCAAATTAGTAACTATAAGTCTTTTAAAATCCTGATTTAGCATGCATCTGGCTAATAAAATACAACACTAGGGCTGGGCGAGTACTGATATCAGGTGAAAGTGCTCATACCAGCCTTATTTTAAGGTTCTTTAATGTTTAGACAATGTTGTTTTTTGAACATTTATTTGAGTATGATTTTTATTCAATATTTTTCAATACATTCAAATGTAATCATGACTTAAGTACACTTTTAATTTACTGCATTCAATCACAATGTTTGAAGTACATAATGTTGCAGTGGCTTACAATCATAAATAATAGTTTATTTTAGGAATAAGTCATCAACATCGTTTTTAAGAACACTTAGCTCCAGTATTATGATGCTGGCCCAAATGGTGGTACAGTGCCATTTTTTTTTGTGTCTGTATAAAGGTAGCTACCAATGGCGGCTTTCACAACGTGGAAGCTATTTTTTTTCTGGGCAAATCATTAATGATTGTGTATATTTATTTAAATGGCTTCAACAAAATTCGGCTGGCAAAATTAATGTTACCTGCCATGATGTGCAGCTTGTTAGCAGGTGGAGCTTCTTACGAGGATACACTACTGTGTGATCCTGGCTGACTTCCCGCTCATTGAAAGCGTCTGATTATCTTTCTTTTACACACTTTCATAAAAAAGTTAGTGTATTCCTCGTCATGTCAAAGCCAGGGGACGTTGCCAAACCACTAAGATTTGACAAGGGTTCACGTCCTGGATTCTCCCTTTTTTTCCCCAACTTGTGAGCGGCCCCAGGGGGTAATTCAGAGTTGTTTTACACGACATCCGTGGCAATATAGTTACATTTTGGTGCAGAAACCGATACAACATCCATCCATTTTCTTAACCGCTTATTCTTCACAAGGGTCGCGTGGGTGATGGAGCCCATCCCAGCTGTCTTCGGGCAGTAAGCGGGTTACCCCCTGAACTGGTTGCCAACCAGTCCAGGGCACACACAGACAAACAACCATTTACACACACAATCATACCTAGGGACAATTTAGAGTGTTCAGTTAACCTGCCATGCATGTCTTTGGGAAACATGCAAACTCCACCCACGAAGGCCGAAGCCCGGACTATATATATATATAAAATGGTTCCTATTAAAATGACCTAGTCTTTTGAGGGGGATATACTGCAGGAGCTCCTCAGAAACAAAACATTTGATCAAAAGTATAGCCATAAAATTAAAGTCATAAGGAAGAGTTTTCTGTGGTTTAAACTACAGTAGTGCTAAATGAACACAGAATTCCATGGCAACAGCTGGGAAACTGTATTTGTGTGGAACACTTACAAAGCTTTTTGAGGAATCCCCACGGCTCCAGAAATCTCAAGACACAGTAATTACATAATGCAATAAATATTTATCGCACTTCTCAACCTTGAGATTCTAAATCTGGGGTTCTTACTAGAAACTGGAGGTCTTACAGTCATGGAAACAGGACAAACAGCAGGGCACCGATTGTCACACATCATCTGTTAGTTCGTAGTTTATACTAAGAGGCTGTTTGCTATAAGAACCTTTGAGCAAGTTTTCACTTTGCATTAGTGGGTTTAAAGAGAGCTGATAAGAGGTTTTTCTGTACATTGCAAACATAAATTCAACCAGCAGTTTCTTTGTTGACAGTCGGTGGGTCGTCTCGTCTGCCTAAACTCCCTGCAGAAAAGCTTTTACTGATATTGTAGCTTAGCAAATGAGTGTTTCAAAAATGTAAGAAGTTTAATATTTTTTTTGACGGATGAGAAAAGTTTGCCATATAACATGACTTAAAAATAATTTTAAAACATATTTTAAAAAAGAATGACAACAAACACAATACATTAAAATGTAATGCATGCAATTAATATCTACTTGATTGTATTTATGTTTGTTAGGAAAAACTGATAAATGATCTCTTTTGTTGAGCAAAAATTGGTCTCATCATTAGCGTTCATCGCTAAATTCTAGAGTAACCAAGTAATCATTATTATTTCCAAATACCCGAGTAGCATTGAGACATCTGGACTTTCATTATGCAGTAAGCAACTCTGCCAAGAAGAGACGATTGACTACAGGAACCTTGGGGTTCTGGTACTAATTTGTCAAGCTTCAACAAGAAAAAAAATGTTGATAAAGTAATACATTTTGCTTGGATTATATTATTATAATTCATCCAAATATAATTTAAATGTTAATCTACTCAGTGCCGTGTCAGTACCATGGTTTTGACACAGTGGATGTGTACGCTTATTGTAACGCATGATAGTGCAGAGAAGCCCACTGCTTTTGTTTCCTTGTAGTGCTTGTGGAATTCCAGTTCCTTTGTTGCTCTCCATTTTTGCTATCCAGTTGCACCGTCCATGGCTGGTCAGCCACCGCACGTTACCTACTGCAGCCTACGGGTCCTTCAATGGGCCAAATTTCAAATGCTTGCTCATTGACACTCACGATGCATTGCGTTATTTATTTGCAGCGTAATTAATTTATCTAATTAACGCGTTAAACTAACAGCCCTTGTGTGTGTGTATATATATTAGTGATGCACCGAATATTCGGCCACCAAAAATTTTCGTCCGAAAATAGATATTTTTGCCATTTTCGGCATTCGGACAAAATAAAATTAAAGCCGAAAGAAAATGGCTGAAATAGGATGTTGTGGTGACGCAAGCAAAAAAAACAAAAACGCTGCAAGCGTTTGTTTGAATTAAACAGCGAACCGGTGAGTGTCCGCCTCACTTCCCTCTGGCTTTTCATCGTGTGAGTTTGCACCTGTCGGTCGCAGCAGCTCCCGGGGTCGTTGCGCGCACCTGAGGACAGGGGCATCGCTTTTTAAGAGGGTCGAAAAAAAGACAGGTGAGCCACTCTGTCTCCTGCAGCGCCTTCCCTTTATAAGAGCCCCTCGAACACTTCCACTTTTTCACCGACATCCGTGCTAAATACTTTAGCTAATGTTAGCACTATTGCTATCAACAGTTTTAAACACGGAAACACTAAACGCTATCTCCGGGTGGCTACAGACCTGTACAGGATTAGTGCTATGTCCTTTGCAAAGTCAAGATCTGTTTGCTTTTCTTTTTCCCAAGTGAATCTATTGTCAGTGAGAACAGAAAGGGAGACAGAATGCAGCCTTGTCTAACTCCTGCTGTATTTTCATTTCTACTTCTGATGGTAGAAATGCTATGGGCACTCCATAGGTTCCAGAGATCTTCCACAGTGACTGTCGGTGCACACTGTCGAGGTTTTTTTTTAAATTAATAAAAGTAATTGCCAATGGTAGTGCAAATTCTAGGATTTGTTCAATTACATTTCTTAGTGTGAAAATTTGTTAGTACAGGATCTGCCTTGCCTGAAGCAAGACTGCTCTTATCTCAGTTTTGAGTGAATTACAAGCTTCATACTTGTGCTTGCTTATTAGCGTGTTTTAATTGTATTTAATTTAAAGTTCTTTTAAAGGCACAATTTTTTTTTTAACACTCGATTAACGACCGCCCCTTATTTGGAAAGCCTCAACTAAGGGAATTCCAGTCACGATGCAACAGAAACGTCCACGTCAAAATTACCCAATAGAAATGCATTGTACTACACTGGAGCTAAAACACACAATGTTTAAGGGGCAGAATGTTAGCGTGGAGGAGCCATTTGGACTGTGTAGCACTCACGCACTCGGTTTGCCGTCTCCAGCAAGAGATCTGTCCGTGGCAATCTCAAATCCTGTAAGAGCCGAATGTACTACCCATCCATCCATCCATCCATCCATCTACCACTTATCCGGGGTCGGGTCACAGGGGCAGCAGCTTTAGCTGGGAAGCCCAGACTTTCCTTTCCCCAGCCACTTCAACCAGCTCCTCTGGGGGATCCTAAAGCATTCCCAAGCCAGTCAAGAGACATAGTCTCTCCAGCATGCCCAAGGTCGTTCTCGGGGCCTCTCGCCGGTGGGACATGCCCGGAACACCTCTCCTGGGAGGGCGTCCAGGAGGCATCCAAACCAGATGCCCGAGCCACCTCAACTGGTTCGTCTCAATGCGGAGGAGTAGCGTCTCGACACTGAGTCCTTCCCGGATGACTGAGCTTCTCACCCTAAGGGAGAGCCCAGACACCCTGCAGAGGAAACTCATTTCGGCCGCTTGTATACAGGATCTTGTTCTTTCGGTCACGACCCACAGCTCGTGATCATAGGTGAAAGTAGGAACGTAGATCAACCGGTAAATCGAGAGCTTTGCCTTTCGACTCAGCTCCTTCTTCACCACAACGGACCGATACAGAGTCCGGATCACTGCAGACGCTGCACCAATCCGCCTGTTGATCTCCCGCTCCAACCTACCCTTACTCGTGAACAAGACCCCAAGATACTTGAACTCCTCCACTTGGGGCAGGTTCTCATCTCCGACTCGGAGAGGGCACTCCACCCTTTTCCGACTGAGGACCAAGGTCTCGGATTTGGAGGTGCTGATCTTCATCCCAACTGCTTCGGCTGCGAACCGCTCCAGTGAGAGTTGTAAATCACGGCTTGAAGAAGCCAACAGCACCACATAATCTGCAAAAAGCAGAGATGCAATGTTAAACCACCAAACCGGACCACTTCAACACCTCGGCTGCGCCTAGAAATTATGCCCATAAAAATTATGAACAGAATCTGTGACAAAGGGCAGCCTTGGCGGAGTCCAACCCTCACTGGAAACAAATTTGACTTACTGCCGGCAATGCAGACCAAACTCTGACATCGGTTATACAGGGACCGAACAGCCCGTATCAGGGGGCTCGGTACCCCGTACTAACGAAGCACCCTCCACAGGATTCCCCGAGGGACACGGTCAAACGCCTTCTCTAAGTCCACAAAGCACATGTGGACTGGTTGGGTGAACTTCCATGCACCCTCAAGGATCCTGCCAAAAGTGTAAAGCTGGTCCACTGTTCCACGGCACACGGGACAAAAACCACACTGCTCCTCCTGAATCCGAGATTGGACTTCTTGATGGACTCTCCTCTCCAGCACCCCTATAGACCTTACCAGGGAGGCTGAGGAGAGTGATCCCTCTATAGTTGGAACACACCCTCCGGTCCCCCTTCTTAAAAAGGGGAACCACCACCCCAGTCTGCCAATCCAGAGGCACTGTCCTCGACGTCCACGCGATGTTGTAGAGGCGTGTCAACCATGACAGCCCCACAACATCCAGAGCCCTTAGGACCTCTGGGAGGATCTCATCCACCCCCAAGGCCTTGCCACCAAGGAGCTTTCCAACTAGCTCAGTGACTTCGACCCCAGAGATAGGGGAGCCCACCTCAGAGTCCCCAGGCCCTGCTTCCTCAAAGGAAGACGTGTCGGTGGAATTGAGGAGGTCTTCGAAGTATTCTCCCCACTGATTCACGACGTCCTGAGTCGAGGTCAGCAGCACCCCATCTCCACTATACACAGTGTTAATGGTGCACTGCCAGAATTTCTTCGAAGCCATCTAGAAGTCGTTCTTCGTGGCCTTACCGAACTCCTCCCATGTCCAAATGTACTACACTGGAGCTTAAATACACAATAGAATGCACAATGTTTAAGGGGCAGAATGCTAGAGTGGAGGAGCCATTTGGACTGTGTAGCACTACCTTTGGTTCCCTGCTGTGAAAGAACACACTCAGTTAGCCGTTAGCACCAAGCTAGGTTACTATAGCTCTACAAGAGGTGTCCATGGGCACTCTCAAACGCCTGTAAGAGCCAAGAGCCGAATGGACGCCGTCTTGTCACTTGGAGTGACTCCAAGACACTTGATCTTTAGATGTGTGGCGTATTTTATTCAGCAACTCCAGAAAATAGATTAAGTGTTAAAGTGTAACACATTGATGTGTTATTTCTGCCTTTGCTTGCTGTAAAGGGGCATTACTTTACAATGTGCAATCAGCATCCAAAAACTTAAGTCACTATAACACAATTTAGCAGTAATAAATTAAATAATAATGCATATATTTGTGGGGACTGGCGTATTTTACAACTTTAAAAATGTGCAGAAGGTTACAAGTTACACACACACGCACACACACAGTGTGTTTATATATATATATATATATATATATATATATATATATACGCTAAACATACAGTAATTTGGACACACCTTCTCATGCGATGCATTTTCTTTATTTTCTTGACAATTTATTTACATTGTAGATTCTCACTCATGGCAAAAAAACTATGAATGAACATGTGGAGTTATGTACTTAAAAAAAAGTGAAATAATTGAAAACATGTTTTATTTTTCAATTTCTTCAAAATAGTCACTCTTTGCTCTGATTATTATTTTTTGCACACACTTGGCATTCTCTTAATGAGCTTCAGGAGTAGTCACCTGAAATGGTTTTCCAACAGTATTGAAGGAGGCCCCAGAGGTGAGAATGCCAAGAGTGTGCAAAGCAGTAATAAGAGCAAAGGGTGGCTATTTTGAAGAAACTAGATCTAAAACATGTTTTCAGTTATTTCACCTTTTGTGTTAAGTACTTAATTCCACGTGTTCATTCTTAGTTTTGATGCCTTCCGTGAGAATCTACAATGTAAATAGTGATGAGAATAAAGCAAATTCATTGAATAAGTTGTGTGCATGTTCCCTGCCCTTCAGCACAAGAAAAAATCCTCTTCTTGCAGAAGAAATAGGGAAAGGAAATTGTGATGTTGGAGCAAGAAGGAGCACATCTGTGATTAATGTGTAGCAGAAAGTAATGCCGAAATCCTTTGATAATGGAGTGTTTGAGCTCATTTCTGAGCCTTTGCGTCAGCATGCAGTCAGCCCTTGTGAGCACCAGCATCTAATAATGGATATTGGATATGATTTCATGGTGAGCAACAGCATTTTGTGATATAGGGGTACACCAACTGTATCCCACCACCCCACCCCGGAACACCCCCCCCCCACCTCCCTAACCCCCACCCCATGTTCGCGGATCAGCTTGGGCATCAGCAGCTCCATTAGCAATTTGTTCTGCAATTTGGAAAGCCACGTGCACATCTCTACATATGCCCATATCAACCTCTGAAAATATAAAAATTATTGCACCAATAATATGGACATTAAATGAATGACGTCGTCGTATTCCACTCCGCTCACCACAGCTTAATGGCGCTTAGTGGCTTATGTCCATAAACTGTTTTCTGAACGCCGAAAAAATAAAATAAAATTAAAATCATGTGAAATAAATTCATTTATCATGTAAAAGAACCGGGTGCCGTGTTGCTTATACAACAGTGGCTTTATTTGCATTTCAGCAGCAAACAATTTGCTACGACACTTCATTTGCAGAATAAAAAGTTCGATCGCTGTAAGATGGCGCGTAGCTGCTACACGCACACACTTGCCTTGTGTTGTCTTCTCTCACTAACGCACACACCAAATGAAAGATCACAATACTGCTTTTTGCTAACACTTTGTGCCGTTACCATTATTCCTCACCGCTGATTTGAGATCGACCGGGTTAGTCTCAAGACGCTAGTTTTCGGCTACTGCTCATGAATGAACATTGAGGCGGAACGCTCACCCCGGCGTTTAAC